>NW_024065934.1:195426-211447 GCF_011947395.1 Colletotrichum karsti
CCCCCCCCCCCCCCCCCCCCCCCCCCCCCCCCCCCCCCCCCCCCCCCCCCCCCCCCCCCCCCCCCCCCCCCCCCCCCCCCCCCCCCCCCCCCCCCCCCCCCCCATATACCGTGTCCGTGTATTTCCGTCTCGAGTTCTATATATCCGCCGGATGTCCACGACGGGACGCCGCATGTGCTTCTGTCTATGCTCTTCGTCTATGTTCCGTGCCGTCACGCCGCGTCTACTGCTTCCCGTTCTTGATCTTCTCGTACCCCTCCTCGCCGCCAATGTTCTTCTCCCAGTCCGCCCTCGGGATCTCGAGCACCTCGGTCACGCGGCCGTACGTGATGCCGCCGAGCCTGCTAATCGGGCGAAGCACCTGTGACACGTTAGCATCTTCATCCTGCCTCCTCATCTTGGCGTCACTTACCGCGGGATCGATGATATTCCTCTGCTCATTCACAGCATCCTCCCTCACCCAGAAATTCCTCCCCTCAATCGTCGCCACCACGCCGCTCTTCTTCCCCGGCGTCGCCCGCGACTCGTACTCCTTGAACGTGTCCAGCGTGCCCTCGATACTAAACACCGCCTCTTTTACTCTAGCCGCCTTGACGTGCTTACAGTCGTAGACCGGCGTGAGCCCGCTGACCTCCCACTCGCTCTTGCCGTAAGGCGCGTTCACGCTCGTCGCATTCGCGGCCTCCAGGAAGCCTTCCGAGATGATGTTGATCACGCACTCCTTGCTCTCCAGCAGACACCGCAGCGAGTCCTTGGGCTTGTCGAGGGAGGCGGCGAAGCCGACGACGAAGAGGGGCGGGTCGTGGTTGACCATGTTGAAGTAGCTGAAGGGGGCGAGGTTGGTGACGGACCCGTCGGCGGAGCGGGTGGAGAGGAAGGCGATGGGGCGCGGGACGATCCCCGAGATGAGGAGTTTGTAGTTGAAGCCGGCGGGGCGGCCGGGCTCGTGGGGGTCGATGGAGAGGTGTGCCGCGGAGGACGCCGAGGGGGACTGTAAGGTGTTGGCGCCGGAGCCGTATTGCCAGTCCGGGGCGATGGTCTGGGTGTAGCGGACGTTCAGGGAGGCGTCGAAGGGGGGACGGGTGGACTCGACGGATTTGAAGTCCGGGTGGGGGTTGTGGGTGGCGGAGGAGCCGCCTTCGAAGGTTTTGGATTGTTGGGCTGACATCTTGAAGGGTCTGTGGTGGAGGAGTGAGGTTGCTGGTGGTGGTGGACGGATCGTGAGGCGGTGGAGGGTGCGGGAGGTGAGCATTGTGTGACGGGAGGGTATGGTGTTATATATCGCGGCGCGAAACGGGGCGCGAGTCAATTTGCGGGATGGGGATTTGAGGATGCCCACTTTCTTCACGGGAGAGTGTACCGGTTGCTGTCACCTCTGTGGTTGATAGCTTTGCCGTAGACGGGGGAGCTTGCTTCGGACGGTGGAGTCGGAGGTGGGAGGGGGAGGGATTGCCTATGTGGAGGGGTAGAGGGGTAAAATGGAGGGTGCAGGGTTGCATGTATTCCATGATGCAATTGACTTGGCGGGCCGAATTTGGGGTTCGTTTTTGTGATTTCCGGATCTAGGAACCGCACTAGACCCCGGACTACAAAGAGACGGCGTTCCGACTTGCGAGGATTTGAGATTTGGTCTTCTTCGGGTGGTACTGGGTGACAAATTGGCCATAGGTCATTCGTTCCGTGAGCCGGGGCGCTCGGGGGATGGAATTCGGAACTCGGAAGGGCGCTGGTGACGGGACGGGAGGGAGGTCGGGGCGGAGGGGTCGTGGTGATGTGGAGGTTTGGCCCATGTGGAGGCGTGGTGGGGGATGCGGGATGGATTGGGCCGATTAGATAAGGGTTAAGGGCGATGTTGATTGGGAATATCCGAGGTGGACAATCGTGATGCTTCTTCATATTTGATACGGCCACTGAGGTCAAGTATTACACAGAGCACTTCCACAATGTCCCCTTTTGGCGGCATGACCTACGAACGCGAAGTTCAGGACAAGCGATAGCAGATACACTATCAGCATCTGCCGCCCCATGCAATGCAACATATCGCCATATCAAGGGGAAAACGCATGTTCAATGGTGCAATACCAGTTACGAGATGTTACGAGATCGACGGGCATCTGCAGATCGAGATTCCGATATCCATTTTGGACCAATGGCACATCGTCTTCACCGCAAAGAATCCTCGACGCATGATTCTGAGTTCGAGGTCGTGGAACATGACCACTGGCGGACCGCGCCCGCGTTGTTGGGGTTGGGCCGCGAGATGAACATGTCTCAACAGCCGGCGGGTGGGTGGACTGCTAACTGGCGGTATGCGAGACACTCGTGGTATGTTTCTCGAGCATCGTTGGCGTGTTTCTTAAACAGCATCGGGCCAGTTGGGATGCGCGTCGCGAGACACCAACGTTCTCCCGTGTCCGCAGCTCCGATATCAAGATGGTGAAAATGGCGTGGGGGCGACTTCGAGACAGCATTCTTCCAATGCGCATTCTCAGCTTCGCCCATACCGCTCCACCCCCGCCATTCCCGTCGACACGGTGCGTGGCCTGATGGGAGCCGCCTGCGCGGGCCGTCATTGGTCTTGTTTCGCCATGCAGGGACTGCTGCGCTGCCGTTGGAATGTCTCCGTGTGGCCACTTTTTCCAGGAACGGCGTGGTCGAGGGAGAGCTGGTGAGGATGTTGTACGGTGAGCACGCAGCGAATCCGATCTCAACAATCCGGCACGAGTATAAGTATGCTTGGTCTCGACGCCCTTGGTCAGATCGAGTGCAAGAGAAACCTCCACTTGAAAGCACTCTTCACTCACACTCCAAACACCACCACAATGAGCGCAATCAGATCCTCCTCCTCGGCCCTCCTCCTCATCGGCGGCGTCGCTACCCTCCCCGGCGCCGCCTCGGTCCGCAGCCACTTCCCGCAACGCAGCAGCGCCTCGACCGACGCGGAGCTGGGGTACATGCAACAGCCCCTCGGCCCGGCCAGCAGTCAGAGATCCGTGACGACGTCAACCAAGAGCGTCAAGAGCACAACTGCGGCGTCATCAAAAGCGTCGCTGGGCTGGCAGGGTCAGGCGTTATGACTCCCCCGAACGGCGGCGCAGTTAGTCACGATGGCGACGATTCCCTCCCGGCCATGCGTGGACGAGGGGTCGCGGGCTCGGCTTCAGTCTGCGAGGGAGATGGTGGCTGTTGTGGTCAGTCGGAATCAGCAGTACACTTCGGGTGCGCGGAAGTTTGGGGTTTGATGTGAGGTCTGAGGGTGAAGTTGAAGGACGAAATTGCTGGGCTGGAAAATGACGGATTTGGCGGGGAGTTCACATCTCGTTGAGGAAGTGCTGTCTATTTCCTGTCTGGCCGAGTCCGAGGGCCAGGCAGGAGTAGATCGCCAAGGAAATACCAATGACAGAGTAGGATATCGGTTTGAAATTGGTGTTCGGCGCAAGAATGGGTGGGATTTGGAAAAGGCAGATGAAATCAAATTAATGAACATTCCAATACCTATGCCATATTGAGTGATGACTCAGCATATCTCACGTGCAGGCGATAAGAGCTTATCGGATCTCTGGACAAGGATCCGCCAGGAAGTTTTTTTTTATTTTTTTGCGTCAAGCAGCGGCGGGAGTCATTCGCCGACGTCGCGATGTCAGCCACCTAGTTCCACAGCCGCCCGTCGTTAGCTTTGACGTCGAATGCAATTGCCCTTCTCTCATGTGTTGATATCCACCGTTTCTGTCTTCTACCCCCCTTGAGCCTCGCGCTCCCCACTCTCCTTCTCCCACCTCCATGTCTTCTGGCCATGCCTCCCTGCGCCTGAGACGAGCACTTTCTTGTCGACTGAACTCCGTGTCGTTGACGTCCCGCCCTTTCCACAACCAAGCCGCGGAAGATCCCAAGCGGAAGCCATCACGGCGGCCAAAGAAGGCCTTCGACAAGCCTAAACGATCGAGCAACGCCCCGGCCGGTGTCACGGTTATCTCGTCCGAGGAAGCGAAGCGCTTATTCGCAGAAGATCTAGACCCGGGGCCGGATCCGAAATCACCAAGCTGGCCAGTACGATCGTATGAAAGCCGACTTCACACGATCAGAGATACCAAACGACCAGACGACAGTGCCCTAAGCCGGTTGAAGCAAGTCGGGACGCCGTCCCCTAGCCACTACAGAACCGTCGTCTTGGAAGGCGATCCCGAGAGTTTCCCCGGAGAGACTGCTTTTCTCATCTCAGACGGCCCTAACCAGGCCGTACGAGGCGGCTTCTGGACGCAGGCCTTCAGCCTCCTGAGTGGCCCGCCCATACCGACAACATCGTATCAACCAACCCCTAAATCCAGGGAAGCCATGACGAACTACATCCAAGTCGCCACGACGCCGACGGCGGACTCGGGCAGCAGCCTGATACTCCACTTCGACCACCGACGATACTTGTTCGGTCACCTCTCCGAAGGAACCCAGAGAACTCTGGGCCAGCGCAAGTATGCCCTGGCAAAGCTGGAAAACTTCTTCCTCTCCGGCCAGACAAAGTCTGCAGTCACCGGCGGCATCGTCGGTATGATGCTGACCGTTGCCGATGTTCTGGACGGCAGTCGGAGGGAGTTCGAGCTGCAGAACCAAGAGAGAGAAAAGACCGGTAAGGCCAAGATTCAGCAAAAAGGGTCGGGCCGCATAGAGATACACGGCGCTCGAAACATCGCCTACAACATCGCGGCGGCGAGGTCCTTTGTCTTCAGAAAGGGCATGCCGATTCGACCCATCGAGCTGTTTGAAGACCCCCGGCCTGCGAACCCCGACCCTACCACGCCTGACTGGGAGGACGATGCCGTACAAGTCTGGAAGATGCCTGTCATTGATGGGCCGCCCGACGCGACAGTCTCTGGTACGTCGCGCAAGAGGAGCCACGAGGTCATGTCTGCTGAGGATGACAATCTGACCGCTCGCCCCGCCCCTGCAGATGCTCCCAAAGATCAAGCCAAGATCAACCAGCAGGCCACGGCTGCCGTGGTCGAGGACATGTTCAACTCCAACTGGAGCTTGGACACCTTGCACGAAATCAAGCTTCACGACGTCGAGCTCCCGGCCACCATTTTCGTTCGGAAAGACGGAAGCCTCCACAAGTATCAGGGCCCGCTCCCTGGCGACGCGGGGGAAGTCCCCAATATCGACGTGCTCGTGAGGTTCCCCTGGCCTGCTACCAGGGTAAACCGACTCCCGCCCCCGCCTTCGAGATCCGACATGTCTGTCTGCTACGTTGTCAAGAATCGCGGTCGTCGGGGCAAGTTCAACCCCGTGGCGGCCAAAAAGTACGGCGTCAAGCCTCCTAAATTCAAGCTGTTGACTGCCGGTCAGACCGTCGAAGGCGCCGACGGCGTCCAGGTCACACCTGACATGGTCCTGGGAGAGAACATCAAACCCAACGGCTTCGCAGTCCTCGACATCCCAAGCACGGCAGCCGTGGAGTCTTTCCTCGCACGCCCGGAGTGGACCAATGCTACTCTGATGGAGAACGTGCATTTGTTCTACTGGCTGCTTGGCAGTTCTGTGGTGGACGATGCGCGTATCCAGAAGGTCATGCAAGAGAGGCCCGACGTGAAGCACATCGTTTTGGCGCCAGACGCTTCCCCCGACATGCTGTCAATGAGCTCATATGCCATCCTGCTGGCGAAGCTTCGACGTATCGATCCCGACCGCTTCCCCCGTCTCCAGTTCGACAACACAGTTCGGGATCTCTCCTTCATTGGTCCCAACGTCGAAGCTGCTCGCAGCGGCATGACCGCCATGCTATCTCCCGAATTTGTGCTCAAGAACGACGACGTCGTACCGTTCCCAACCTTCGCAGAGGTTGCCGAGATGCAGGAGGAGGTTCTGGCTCTGGCCGACGAGGCTAAGGCAGCGACCAAAGATCGTCAGTTCTTGGACGAGATCGAGCAGCTCGAGCAAGACATTCCCAACAGAGATGCCGAGATTATTCCTCTGGGCACCGGCTCGGCCTTGCCCTCCAAATACCGCAACGTCTCCTCGACGCTCATCCGCGTGCCCCAGTACGGCAACTACCTGCTCGACTGCGGCGAAAACACCATAGGCCAGCTACGACGTGCTTACCCCCGTGAAGAGCTGACCAGTATCCTCCAATCCCTCCGATGCATCTTCATCAGCCACATGCACGCGGATCATCACCTCGGCACGGCGAGCCTCATCCGCGCATGGTTCGACGCGACGGCGCACATGCAGCCCCGGCCCAAACTCTACATCGTGTGCCCACGGAACATGAAGTACTATTTGGCCGAGTTTGAACGGATCGAGGATATTGCCTTTCGACACGTTATATTCCGCGACCGCGACCTCAAAGGTCAGCCGCTGGCGGAGCACGACCCGGACATGGCCGAGACCACCGGCCTCGCCTCGTTCGCCATGGTCCCCGTCAAGCACTGCAAGGACTCCTTCGCGGGCGTCCTGGCGTGGCCCTCGGGCCTGAAGATCGCCTACTCGGGCGACTGCCGGCCCAGCGATAAGCTCGTCGAGGCCGGCAAGGGCGCCACGCTGCTCATCCACGAGAGCACCTTCGACGACGACAAGCGCGGCGACGCCGTCGCCAAGAACCACTCCACCATGTCCGAGGCCCTCGACGTCGGCTACCGCATGGGCGCCCGCCGCATCCTGCTCACCCACTTCTCGCAGCGCTACGCCAAGGTGCCCATCGTCGACAAGAGGCAGACGGAGAGCGGCGCCGACCAGGTCGTGCTGCTGGCTTTCGACCAGATGCGTGTTAAGCTGGGCGAATTCAGGCATGCTGAGAAGTTCTTGCCTGCGCTCCGTCGGTACTTTGAGTTGAATGCGGAGTAGAGAAAAGATATAGATCAGAAATAAACTTTGTCCCAACTCACTTGACCTGAGCTCGAGATTATTGGCAGAGAAAAGGTTTAATACGTCCGACATGATCCAAAAGTATTAGGGTGAATTCTATTCTTCCGAAAGGCCATCTGCAGATATCTTCCCAAGAGATCATTCCAATTCCGGTCCCAGGTATTTTTTCGGAGGAATAAATCATCGTGGGTACAGACGCCCTTGTGGGAACTATCATCTATCCATCGTCTCTCTCCGACGGCATCTCGAACTCTGAGGTAGAACGGTACCTTAACCCTTTGGACAGCATGTTTTATTGTTCTTTTCAGGCTGGAAAAGGCCTTGGCAGGACGATTTCACCTAGTTACACATCTTGACGCCCCAGCTAGGGGTTCTTGGCCAACGTTACATTTCGACTACAATTCCGGAGAAGCCGCCATTCGAAACTTTCACAATTGCAATATACCGCTCAATACATTACAGCAACCCTTGTTTCTCGCCTCTTCTTGATATCTCGCTATAAATAGTACCAAGTTTCTTGATAGGCTTCTAAGTGACTGTAACGTCTGTTGTAATGAATTTGTACCGTTTTTTACGTAACAGTACAGAACCCTGGGAAAGAGAAGGGACCTCGAGGAGAAACTTCATGCTATACAGACTGCTGATAAAAAACATCAGTGAAGACACATATTCATCCTCATCAGACTTGTCTGGTGAATTGCCCCCTTCCCACTTAATAACATCGTCCACGACGTGGCCAATGACAACATCCACACCGTGAGGCAGATCTGAGAGCTGTTTCGAAAGTGACGAGACCGCAACAGCCGGGTGATTGCTCGGGAGTGGTTCTGCCGGGTTTATTCGGAGCCCCACAAATTCGTCCCAACCTTCGGGTATCTCCCGAAAGATGTTCCCCTCTTTCGTCCGCAGTTTGATATACTGCAAAACCACTCGGGGAGGCTCGTCGCCAGTGACCACTCTCATGAGAGACACGGCCGGCAGCATAGAAGCCCATTTCTCCGATTGGCCAATGAGCCGATGGGAGAGAAACGAGAACTTCAGTTTGGGTTGCGACGACTCGGGATTTGGAGCAAAAGCGAACGCGCTGCCAAGGAGTTCAGACCAACATCCAGAACCGCCTTGAACCAGCTGGACGTCCAATTGACCCAGGGGAGACTTTCTTCCGATGCTCTGGAAGTCGAAGAAGTAGTTGAGACCGGTCACCGTACTAGGCGGCTGGCTGGTTGCTCGCCCCGGTGATATTCGGTTCTTTCTTGGTATAGCGGTGTGCTCCATCAACCAAGGAGAAGTGATCGGCATGACCTCTGACAACGGCAAACACCCACGCCCGACGCTCAATCGAAGGCCGGCACTCCGATACTGTTCTGATTCTGCCTGAAGTCTGTCCGCTGACGAAAGGAGGCCTTGCGCCAGGACGTCGTCGAAGATTTCGCTGATGAAATGCGTGTTGTGATTCGGTATCCTGATGGTTCCTGTGGCCATTCCATGATCAAGCATGTCTGCCAGCGCTTGTCTCATGAGAATCAAAGACCTTGAGACATCGCGCTGGACCGGGTTGGTAAATACAATGCTACTGTCTTCGCGTTCAAAGACATCGATTATCTCGGTTGTGCCCAAGGACGCATCATGCGGTAGCTTCGTGTAGGTTGTGGCACATCCCGCTTTGTATGTAACACGGAAGTCCTCGCGGGGATGGTCTAGTCTCGAATTCACCATTTGCAGGCGTTCAGACTTGCGGCATGATGTCCTTTTTCCAGCGCGGGTCTGCCTCCCAAATCTCTTTGGCGCAGTTCGGGCGACGGTGCCCAGTGGTCTGCCCGGCGGCGGAGAAATGGCGAAAGACTGCATCGCCAGTTGAATGTCGTGAGTTGCTTCAACCAGCTTGATGACCTCAACCTTGGTGATGTTGAGCTCTCGGCTGACAACTATGTCGTTTCGTCTTGCTTGGTATCAGCGGGGCGCTCAATATACTCTTGTGACCATGAACTTGATTCTTACCTCCCATGTACTGACAACGCGGCGATCATCGAAGAGGTCAGCCGGTGCAGACGGTCACAGGATTGAGCGACGGTCTGCTCCGCAACGGCCCATCGAAAGGTCCTGGTGAGCGGACCAAACCAGGTGTCAAGCGCAGAGGCTTGGGACTCGCGCATGATGTCGCATAGTATGTTGAATTCCTGTCCCAAGAGAGTCAGGATGGTCCTGATTTCGGATAATGAGCTGCCGGATTCTTGAAATAGGGTCGAATTATGATATTCGTCGAGGAAGATGCGGGACTGTGCCACTATCGACGTCGATGCCGATACCTCTGCGAGGAGAGAGGCTTTCGACGCCGGGGCATTTTTGCATCTGCTGCAGAGCTCGTACAGCTCCTTGCCTCTCCGGAAGACGACATCGCCTAGGCCGATGATCCCAGATATGTTAGCTGCTAGTGAAACGGCGTCGCCCATATCGACGGTTCAGGATGATGTCGATGAGATACGGCCAGATGAACGTTGGGATTGATGAAAGAAGAGGGTGAGATTGAGAAACACCGCCTCGTCACAGCAAGCTTTGCTTATATTTCAGAAATGCACATTCCGTGGCTTAGCAATGACGTGCGGCAGATGAATCGCCTGAGCCACCACTTCGTTGGTCGTGCAAGCGTGGTGAATGAAAGTGAGGCGAGTCACCCTGCCCAACCGATATTCCATTTCTTCAACCAATCAGGCGTTCTCACGAGTGGTCTCGAGTATTTCCCTAGGGGTCGTATATTCATGTAAATGTCAAAATGAGGATTTCTGTTTCTTTCATGAGATAAAGCAGTCTAGTGAATTCTGGCGCTACCTAGGTGAGTACGACATCTAGTGTGCCTGCGAGCCAAGTACGAAGCTATTCGATGAGCCGTATCTCATTGGCGGAACCATTTGCGTTGGGATTCAGGCAACAACGCATCACCTGACGACGGGTCAGCCCTCCAGAACGCCTTACGAAGCGCACCATCGTGGCCCGAGTACACTAAAAAAACAAGATTTTCCATCCTGAGGCTGGAAGCTCGGTGGAATACAAGCATTCGATATGTGCTACTGCATCATCGAGCTTTACAGCGTCTGTCGTTGTATCTATTACAAGAGTATCGTTTATCACTGTGCTGCGTCCGGCAGACGTGGGCACTCAGTTCAGAGGCGCTTGGTCTTAGTTCGCTATATGTGCCACGATCACCGGCTCAATCCACACTTTTCCCCTCCAAGTCACCAGCAGCTGTTCTTGGCTAGGTATAGTCGACGGGCATTTGAGCAAAGTCATGTTTGTCATTCAAGCATTCATGTGGAGAGGACAACTGCAGCCCCTAGTTTCGTCACTCAACGAGGCGCTGCCATTGCGCAGCGAACGTTGATTGATGGCGTACAATCTGGTATAGTCATAGCATCCACAAAACTTTCTACGGATGGGGATATTGACTTCTGCTAGTCTATGAAACCTCACCAATTAGCCAGTGCGAATTCCGTCTGCTAAGGGTGGAAAGCTCGAAGTCCACTTGGTCGCCAATCGTTGCCAAACTGGAGGTTGAGTTTTGCGACACATCGAGGCCGTATGCTGCTCTTTCCTACGCCTGGGGCAATGACCCGGACACAGAGTGCATTACTGTGAATGGGTTACCGTTCATGGCAAGAAAGAATCTGTGTCTCTCTTTGCAACGGCTCCGAAAAGAGGACGAGGACATTGTCATCTGGGTCGACAGCATCTGCATCAACCAAGACGACATGGTCGAGAAGGGCGTTCAGATCGCGCAAATGAATATGATATATGGCGGAGCTACGCTCGTAACAATCTGGCTAGGGGAAGAATCTCCCTCTTCGGGAATGGCGATGTCCCTGTTGGACGACTGCACAACCCTTCTCAAGGAGGACGACATCGTTCAGAGGATCGTCCAAAACAAAACGGAAGCCCAGGCCTTAACAGAGCTATTACAACGACCTTAATGGACACGTATGTGGGTGTTCCAGGAAATCGTGCTGGCAAAGGCTGCGTACGTTCACTGTGGACCGCGAAGCGTCGACTGGCAGACCATCCGGCGACTTGATCAGGTCGTAGCCAATCCGTCACGTTGGTCTGGACTTCAAATGCAAACCGGGTGGATCACGGAACTTCTCCAAGCTTTCTTTGGCATCACACAGTTTTGCATGACGACAGAAGAAGCTCAGAACATCACGAATTTGTTGCAGCCTACCAGACGCCTCGAGTCTACCGACCCGAGAGACAAGATCTTTGCACTGTTAGGAGTTTGTGAATCGCATGAGCTGCCGATGCCAGACTTGTGGAAAACGACTTGGGAAGTGTATGAAGAATTCACGAGAAGCATTATCCGCCACAATCGCGACCTCTCCATCCTGCTGATGGCAGGGCCGTGGAACCCCAAGAACGGGGAGAACATCAATCTGCCCTCCTGGACACCTGACTTCCGCGGGATAAACGGCATGGATGTTCGATATTTTGCTGCCAGTAACCTGCGTTACTTCGACGCGGCAAGCGGACGAGACCTACCACCCTCGCTGTTGGCCATATCAATACCAGGAGTCGATTTGGCCCGAGAGGTCCTTGTCACAAAAGGTGTGATCTTTGATACCGTCAAGAAAGCAGTGCCTCTGGCTGGAGGGAGCACGGGTCGTAAGAAAATCACGGAAATATTCAAGCGATGGCTTCTGGACCACCCCCAACCCGGCATATCCCCATTTGATGCTCTGTTCCAGACGATGATATTCGACAACACCAGCCTTCACATCGTTCAAGCGGGCGAAGAAGGCGAGGCCGCGCGCAAAAGCCTACTGCGTCTCAAACTCGGTTTCATCCACGAGCTGAAAGCCTTTTCCCGGGTTGGTCCGAAGACAGCTAGCAATGATGATGAGTTTCTGGCCACAGCCGGCTTCGGCAACATGAGATATATACGAAGAAATCGTGACGACAGATCCCGAGATGCTCGACCGGTCCCGGGAAGAATACATACTGCGCACGCAGGAAGCCACCGACAACGAACTCACAAGCATCTTTGCGACCTCGCAGAGTTATGTTGGCAGAGGTTTAACGACCATCCAGGAAGGCGACGTGGTAGCTGTGCTATTCGGCTGTAGGCTCCCTGTGGTCCTCCGAAGTTGCATGTGTTCCCGAGACCCAAAGACTCGTTCTTCGTACCGACTCATTAGTCCTTGCTATGTTGGCGGTGTGATGGAGGGGCAAATAATGGATAAGCTGGACTTGGCTGCTAATCGTAGCGACTTGGTAGTCGAGGAGATCCTTTTGATTTGAGCCAAATCTGGCATGTCTTGGAGGCCTGTCACTGTTTTTCATTTCTGTCTTATTCTTTACTTTTGGATGCTCGACCGCGTGATATTTGGAATATGACCTCGGGGTGGTTTAATGATTGCACTAATTGGACGACGATCTCTTCGAACTTGGAACATACAAGTTCAAGAGTTGGTTCTTGGGCTCTTTCTGTGTTGCGCTTTGCTGGTTTTATCTGATGCGTGGACCTTAGCTCGCATCGTTACGAACCTGAGCTGGGCGGTATCTTGTCCGAAGCAGCCACAGAGGCTTTCCGGATATCATACATCATGCCGCGGGATGTCCTGCAGTGTAGCGCCTGCTTCCAGGATGACACCATCTTGATCGTCTGGTAAGACCCAGGTTCGAGAACGCAAGACTACTTCACATATGTAAACGGCCGTCTTCTGTACAGTTTGATGTCTGCCAAATCTTGTACAGCAACCCCTCTCTCTTCCAGTGACCCTTTCCCCCTACTACGTACAGTAGGCCTTCTTTTCCCCTGCGTCTGTATGTACTTAGGCTCCGAGCTCCAGATATCAACCTGGGGCTCGGGGACTCCCTTACCGTCCTTGGTCACTCGCTGAGTATGGCGAGCAAGAAAAATAAAGAGTGGCTGCATGGCATTGCGCGGCGCGTTGCATTTGTTAGCCGTCCTTGATCTTATGGCCCCCACGATTCGGTCTAGAGCCAAGATAACCAACGAGCTGACGCGACTTGTTCATCATGCCCCTGACGTAGCAGGAGGCGCCGCCGGTCCAGGCAGCACACTTAAGAAAACTGGAACTCCGACCAAAGCCTGAGAGCTCTGGGATGACGAAGATTCCGTCTGACTGGTGGTGGAGATTCCTTCGGTGGCAGACGAAGACAACACAGTCGGCAGAGAGACTGCTTGACTCGTGGTTGAGGCTTGCGCCGTACTTGTGGGAGGAAGCAGGCCCGATGTTGAGCCCGGCGAACTAGCACCTTGGGAGCTACTTGTCCCGATACTAACAGAGATGCTGGGAAGAGTGGCGGACAGACTATTGACAGAGCTGCTTGGGACACCGTTTGATGAATCAGTCGGTCCTGTGCTTGGGAGACTTGTCGGAGGGCTGGTGGGCATGCTCTGTGTTGTGTTACTCGGAAAGCTGAGTGGACTGCTGAGAGAGGTCGTAGACGTGGGAGTGGGCGGAACAGCGCTCGGTGAACTAGCCGGCGATGTTTCGTTTCGCGGTATACCGCTTGATAGGCTAGAAATCGGGGTTTGACTCGTAACTGATGACGTGGGAAGGGTGGGAATCGAAGATGGCGTGAGAGACGTTCCGGCTGGAAGGCTGCTCGTCGTGAGAGATCTCGAAGAGCTTGTGTCTGAGGCACTAGCTGATGATGATCGCGCGAGCGTACTGGATGTCGTGGGAGACGATGTGGTGGTCGGGGGTAGTTCGCCGCTCATGGAGGTTGAACTCCGTGTGACTGACGAGGACGCTGTAGCCAGAGGTGAACTTGATGGGCTCAGCAGGCCCGAAGTTGATAGGGTTGAACTTGGTAATGTTATTGAACTTGTTGGGCTTTGATTTGTGACGACACTTGACGGTTCCGATGTTGTAATAGGTGTGACGGAAGTTGTTGTATTAAGATATCTAGGAGTTGTGGCCGAGGGTGAAGTTGTCGACAGACTCGAGGAAGTAAAAGGGGGGCTGGTATAAGGATTTGAGTAAATGCTTGAAGAAGTGCTCGGAAGAAGGCTTGAAGAAGTGACGGAGGAGGTGGAAGAAGAAATACTACTAAAAGCGCTAGACGAAGAGCTGGAAGTGCTACTTAGAGAAGAGCTAGAGGAAGGGATCAAAGTACTGCTGGAAGAAGAGCTAGAGGAGGTGCTGGAAGAAGTACCAGATGAAGAACTGAGCGAAGAAGTGTGAGAAGAAGTAGGCGAAGAGCTGGATGAAGAGCTGGATGAAGAGCTAGAAGAAGAGGGTGAAGAAGTACTGGATGACGAGCTAGATGAAGAGCTAGAAGAAGTACTGGACGAAGAGCTGGATGAAGAACTAGAAGAAGAACTAGAAGAAGAGCTGGATAAAGAGCTGGATGAAGAACTAGAAGAAGAGCTGGATGAAGAGCTGGACGAAGAGCTGGACGAAGTACTGGTTGTCGATGTCGTCGTAGCTGTCGCTCCAATAGTAACAGTACCCGAGACAGTCCCCGAAGCCTTGACCGTCGACGTGTACTCCTGTCCGGCGGCAACGATTGAGGTTACGGTGACATAGTTAATCTTGAGCTGCGAAGCACAGGCGTTACCCGCGCAGCCGGCAGCTCTGATCATGAGGGCGGAATCAAAATTTGCATTGCTTGCGTCGCAAATGGCGAACACCATGGTGTGTGTTCCGGGGGTCGTGAAAATCGGCAAGAGGAGAGGAGGGGACGACATGTTGTACGACGTGACGCTGTTCGGCGGCGTGATTCCGATCGGTTGCGCGAGGAAGCTAGACGCCGCCGTGATGAGGTTGCCGCTGGTATCTACGGAGTAAAGTTGACTGTCCAGATAGATGCCGATGGGATCAGGATTAATCGTACTGGAAGGGGCGTCAGCATGCCGCCAGTTCCATCACCGGCATGGAAAGTTCACATACTCTGCCGATGCCAGGATGAACTGGAGTTGGACGGCGTCGTATCCGACGCTGAGATTGATGTTCACGGAGAGGACCGCGGAATTCTGTGCACCCGAACCGCAGTAAATAGAACTGCCCCCGTAGTTGTTCACGTTGACGTTGCCACCCGGGAGAGCTCCGGCGACGTTGCCGGACGTGAAGATGGCGCCGCTTCCGATGCCGCCGAGGCCGCCGGTGAACACCCCGGAGCTGTTGACACCCCCCGTAAAGGACGACGATCCGGATAGAACTGTGACCCCGGCACCGTTGAAAAGGGCGTTGGCGATGACATTGCCGTCGTTGGACGAAGCCACGCCGAAACCTCCGCACAATGGCGCAAAAGCTGCATAGGCAGCAAGCCGGATGGACCTCTTGGCGAGCATCTCGAAGGACTGATGTTGCACGAAAAAACGCCAGAGATTCCTACGAAAGGTAGGATACTTGTTCAATGAATATACCAAGAGAAGTGGCGTTGGGGCATCAAGTCATGTCAGGAATGCCGGAGCATAACGAATGATGCAGCATACCAGCAATATAATTACGGCCCATCGTTTGTTTCTACGTTATTGGCAATATCAAATTTGGTTCTACAAATGATGCTTTGCTCATCTTGTCATTGCCAATCAAACTTCCAAGAACGTAGACATTTGAGCTGCGTAGACTGATGGTTTCCCCCTTCCCCAGTTCTTCTTTCTCCATCCCTTGTAAGTTGGCGATGTAGATATTCCATACGCGTCACGCGTGCGAGACACTTCGCAGGTAACGTAAGATTTCCCGAGACTTTTGCATTCCTTTCGGCATGGTGTGGCCGGCCCCTGCTTTGATATCAATTGAATGAGACCAGACGCACACATTTTTCGTTGAAAATGAAAGCTCACAGATGCATCAGCTCATGAAATCTATGCAAGATCAGTAAGCAAGAGATCGCGTCGATGCAAAGCCTTAGATGGCTTTCGATAACATGAAACACTATACCATACAATACCTGAATCATTATTAACGTGGTACTTATGTGGCAGTTAGGACAACCATGATATGATCAGACCTACTTATATTAGTAGTAGTTAGGAATGCTGTGGTGGAAGCAGTTTGACCTAAGATCTCAGTTCTATGATTCATCACATCATAGCAGCGGCGTTCTAACCACGCTGCTGGATTCATCATATCGACATTACAATTACCATTGGGGGGGGGGGGGGGGGGGGGGGGGGGGGGGGGGGGGGGGGGGGGGGGGGGGGGGGGGG